>NW_024062148.1:210000-212500 GCF_006381635.1 Hibiscus syriacus | reverse complement strand
CCCGAAACCCGAAACCCGAAACCCGAAACCCGAAACCCGAAACCCTAAACCGAAACCCGAAACCCGAAACCCGAAACCCGAAACCCGAAACCCGAAACCCGAAACCCGAAACCCGAAACCCCAACCCGAAACCCGAAACCCGAAACCCGAAACCCGAAACCCAAACCCGAAACCCGAAACCCGAAACCGAAACCCGAAACCCGAAACCCGAAACCCCCGAAACCGAAACCCGAAACCCGAAACCCGAAACCCGAAACCCTAAACCCGAAACCCGAAACCCGAAACCCGAAACCCTAAACCCGAAACCCGAAACCCGAAACCCGAAACCCGAAACCCGAAACCCGAAACCCGAAACCCGAACCCTAAACCCGAAACCCAAACCCGAAACCCGAAACCCGAAACCCGAACCCAAACCCGAAACCCCCGAAACCCGAAACCGAAACCCGAAACCCGAAACCCGAAACCCGAAACCCGAAACCCAAACCCGAAACCCGAAACCCGAAACCCGAAACCCGAAACCCGAAACCCGAACCCGAAACCCGAAACCCGAAACCCAAACCCGAAACCCGAAACCCGAAACCCGAAACCCGAAACCCGAAACCCGAACCCTAAACCCCAAACCCGAAACCCGAAACCCGAACCCGAAACCCAAACCTAAACCCGAAACCCGAACCCGAAACCCGAAACCCGAAACCCGAAACCCGAAAACCCGAAACCCGAAACCCGAAACCCGAAACCCGAAACCCGAAACCCAAACCCGAAACCCGAAACCCGAAACCCGAAACCCGAAACCCGAAACCCGAAACCCGAACCCGAAACCCGAAACCCGAAACCCGAAACCCGAAACCCGAACCCGAAACCCGAAACCCGAAACCCTAAACCCGAAACCCGAAACCCGAAACCCAAACCCGAAACCCGAAACCCGAAACCGAAACCCGAAACCCGAAACCGAAACCCGAAACCCGAAACCCGAAACCCGAAACCCGAAACCCGAAACCCGAAACCGAAACCCGAAACCCTAAACCCGAAAAACCCGAAACCCGAACCCGAAACCCGAAACCCCGAAACCCGAAACCCGAAACCCGAAACCCAAACCCCCCGAAACCTAAACCCGAAACCCGAAACCCGAAACCCGAAACCCCGAAACCCGAAACCCGAAACCCGAAACCCGAAACCCGAAACCCGAAACCTAAACCCGAAACCCGAAACCCGAAACCCGAAACCCGAAACCCGAAACCCGAAACCCGAAACCCGAAACCCGAAACCCGAAACCCGAAACCCGAAACCCGAAACCCGAAACGAAACCCGAAACCCGAAACCCGAAACCCGAAACCGAAACCCGAAACCCGAAACCCGAAACCCGAAACCCGAAACCCTAAACCCAACCCGAAACCCGAAACCCGAAACCGAAACCCGAAACCCGAAACCCAACCCGAAACCCGAAACCCGAAACCCGAAACCCGAAACCCGAAACCCTAACCGAAACCGAAACCCGAAACCGAAACCCGAAACCCGAAACCCGAAACCCGAAACCCGAAACCCGAAACCCGAAACCCGAAACCCGAAACCCGAAACCCTAAACCCGAAACCCGAAACCCGAAACCCGAAACCCGAAACCCGAACCCGAAACCCGAAACCCGAAACCCCGAAACCCGAAACCCAAACCCGAAACCCGAAACCCGAAACCCGAAACCCGAAACCCGAAACCCGAAACCCGAAACCCGAACCCGAAACCCGAAACCCGAAACCGAAACCCGAAACCCGAAACCCGAAACCCGAAACCTAAACCCGAAACCCGAAACCCGAAACCCGAAACCCGAAACCCGAAACCCGAAACCCGAAACCCGAAACCCGAAACCCGAAACCCAAACCCGAAACCCGAAACCCGAAACCCCGAAACCCGAAACCCGAAACCCGAAAAACCCGAAACCCGAAACCCGAAACCCGAAACCCTAACCCGAAACCGAAACCCGAAACCCGAAACCCGAACCCGAACCCGAAACCCGAAACCCGAAACCCGAAACCCGAACCCGAAACCCGAAACCCCCAAAACCCGAAACCCGAAAACCCTAAACCCGAAACCCGAAACCCTAAACCCGAAACCCGAAACCCGAAACCCGAAACCCTAAACCCAAACCCGAAACCCGAACCCGAAACCCGAAACCCGAAACCCAACCCGAAACCGAAACCCGAAACCCGAAACCCGAAACCCGAAACCCGAAACCCGAAACCCGAAACCCGAAACCCGAACCCGAAACCCGAAACCCGAAACCCGAAACCCAACCCGAAACCCTAAACCCTAAACCCGAAACCCGAAACCGAAACCCGAAACCCCGAAACCCGAAACCCGAAACCCGAAACCCGAAACCCGAAACCCGAAACCCGAACCCGAAACCCGAAACCCGAACCCGAAACCCTAAACCCGAACCCGAAACGAAACCCGAAACCCGAACCCGAAACCCGAAACCCGAAACCCGAAACCCAAACCCGAACCCGAACC